>NW_026291590.1:0-33930 GCF_023091745.1 Budorcas taxicolor
CTACACGTAGAGATTGGGCATGCAAACCGAGGGCGTGGAGCTTGGGACCAGGTCTCCGTCGCTCCGGTGCCCATAACTTTTAATCCTTAAGGAATTACACGGTGAATAGCATACCGTTGGAAAGCTCTCCGAGAGCTCTTCGACATGGATAGCAAGCCTGCTCGACCACGCCAGTTTTCGAAGCCCAAAATCGAACGTTTTGATCAGTTTCGGGACACTTTTCTTCTTTTGCTCTGTTTTTCTATCTCGGATCGTACGTCGTGAGCCGCAAAAAGGATGACAACCTAATCCATCATATATCTATTACCGAATCCCACAGCACCTTGGGCAAGAAAACTTTGCTTCGCGTAGAGGTTGGGCATGCAAACCGAGGGCATGGAGCTTGGGACCAGGTCTACGTCGCTCCGGTACCCATAACTTTTGATCCTTAAGGAGTTACGCGGCGCACAACATACAGTTGAAAAGCTCTCTGAGAGCTCTACGACGCGGATAGCAAGCCTGCTCGGTTGTGCCTATTTTCAGAGCCCAAAATCAAACATTTGGATCAGTTTCGGTACACTTTTTTTCCTTTGTGCTATTTTTCCATCCCGGATCATACGTTGTGAGCTGCGAAAAGGACGAGAACCTAATCCATCACATTTCTATTACCGAATCGCACGGTACCTTGGGCAAGACAACTTCAATTCATGTAGAGGCTGGGCACGCAAACTGAAGGCGTGGGGCTTGGGACCAGGTCTCCGTCGTTCCAGTGCCCATGACTTTTGATCCGTAAAGAGTTACGTGGTGCACAGCATACCATTGGAAAGCTCTCAGAGAGCTCTACGACTGGGATAGCAAGCCTGCACGGCTGCACTTATTTTCGGAGCCCAAAATTGAATGTTTTGATCAGTTTCGGGACACTTTTCTTCTTTTGCACTATTTTTTCATCCCGGATCGTACGTCGTGAGCCGCGAAAATGATGGCAACTGTCACGCCCCAACCCAACCTATAGAGGCTAGACTAGGATATGACCTAAATCATTTATGCTATTTCACGTACTTAGTCATTTGTTATGATTTAACACTTAATGTTGGTCTAGAACCCCAAAAGATTTTTCAAAAAAAATCGGCAGCATAACGGCTGTAGTTAGGACCTTTTAGTTTGACCTAATTTCTAAACGCCTCAATTATTCAAATCATTAATCCAATTCCATTAAGGACTCCTATTTTGTCATCAACCGATATGCCTACTAGTTTATCTTGAAAGTCTCGTTTGGTTAATAAGCCTAACATGATAACTATGTCCTGTTATTTGTCAATTTCCTATCATGCAAGTACCTATTATCCTTTAGCTTGTGCATGATCACTAGGTGAGATTAAGTAGAGCTACATTATTTACTTCTTCACATAGCGGTTCAAACGCCTACGATAACTACTACTTAAACGACGAAAGTAAACAACCAAATAAAGAGTTCGTCTGGTTATAATCAGTACAAGCCAAAATTAGACCCAAATTACAACGGGGTCATTTACATCAATAAAATGAACAGTTTGCAATCAAACACAACATCCATATAGCAACCACTTTTAGGCAAAGCACAAAAGCACGTAGTCACTCCAAGGAATCATCAACAAGCACATTACTTCGGGTACTTGTTCCAAATCTACTGCACCTATGACAAAAAAAGAGGGTGAGTCCTTATGAACTCAGCGAGGGGGAACGAGAGATAACGTTTTGAAATCCTTTTCCGGTTAAACTTATGAAAAAACCCTTTTTGAAAGCATGACATATAACACAAGTAAGCTTATAACATAATATAAATGTAAATGAACACTTTTACCCGTCGTTTCTCTCCGAGGTCCTCTAGGAACCAAGCGAGAGTACTTAAACACATAGTGAAAAGGATACGGTGAGCTTTCGCTCTCAAGATCATTTCTGATAACAGTTGTTGCGGCCAACTTCAATCATCTACTTATCACACCAAATGGGTGTACTCCAGATGTACCCCGAAATCCTACAACCCAACTCTCCGAGGAAGTCTAGTCCCCAAGCGAGAGAGGGAATTGGACAATGGTAGTCATGGTTGTACTGGTAAGCCCGATGCCGCCCGGTGTGCGTGAAACGCTACCACGCTAGAATGAAAGGTTGCAACCTTCTATGCAATGCACATGTATGCCATTTAACATTTCACATTGGGAGGTCAACAAAGTAGGTTGCCTCCGAGCAAGTATATGATCACATTTTAACATATTGGCATATAAGGCATTGTAAGAACATATAATCATTTCATATATCCATTTGAAAGCAATTAAACTTTCACGGGCAGCCAAGTAATCATGTTCAAATAAGCCATTGAATAGCTTTTAACAATTCACATTAGGAGGACAACAAAGTAGATTGCCTCCGAGCAATTTCAAGATCACATATTGCCAAGTAAATGAATGAGGCATTCTTAACATGAATTTCACTATGTAAAACATGTAGAGTCATATGTTTTAGGGTTTAGGGTTTAGGGTTTAGGATTTTTTTTTTAATTAAAAGAGGGGGTGACCCTCAGGAATTTATTAAACTTGAAAACAGAGTACAACGCCTGGAGGGGGATCTGAACCTGACCTCCAGAAAGGGATGGGGGACGAAGACCAAAACCATCCCCTTAATGAAACTAAGAGAAGGGACAAACCCCCTTCTCATAACAAAACACCTAACAGCAGGAAAAAACAAGAAAAACAAAAAACAAGGCCCACACCAAGCCCAAAGCTCAAAAAACTCAGAAGGCTGCATCTTCGTCTCTTACTGACCCAAAACCAACACCAAAGCCATCTCCATTCCAGCGAACCAAACAAAACAACAAGAAAAAACAAGAATTTCAAAAAAAGCACAATGAAAAAGAAAGGAAAGAGCCACTAACCTGCTTAGACGAAAAACACCACTCTTTTCCGAAACGCACAAGCTAGCAATCCTTCTCCTTTGCAAGATCAAACCACATACAGGAAACAGTTTAAGCAACAACATGAAAAGAGGCTCAGTACCCCCGAAAACTCGGCAGGCCCAGCCTATCAACACGAACAATCCCTTGAAGTAAACTGTGCTGTTGAAAATCATTAACATAATGCAAACCATCCGTCCTCAAACCTTGCCCAGCCAGATAATCTGCTGCCTGGTTCCCTTCCCTGAAAATATGACTCAACGTAGCATGAAGTGCACCAAGCAAGAACCGAGCCCTCTCAAGATCATACGCCAAAACCCAGGAACCACGTCCCTACCCTTTAATCAAATTCACAACTACTTGGGCATCCATCTCAACCCAAACATCCTTCAAACCATACTGCATACAGATAGAAAGACCGCGAATGAGCGCAAACAACTCAGCTTGGATCGCAGGAATATCCCCATACCTTTCAAAGAAGGCCACAAGCATATTACCGTGAGAGTCCCAAATAATTCCTCCTCCACCTGCCCGATTCCCTTCACTACTACCATCCACATTAAGCTTAAACTTACCCTCCTAGGATCGCAGCTAGACCACCATCCTAGGTAAGGGACTTTGCCTCCTCTGAACCTGACACTGAAAGAGATGAGCCAAGACAGAATCCCCCTTCTAGTGCCATGACTTAATCAAACCTGCAAGAGAAAGTTGCCACAACAAATTCCTAACACGCCAGATAATCCTATCGGAGAAAAAATCCATATTCCTGTGCTTTGAATTATTTCTCTCAGTCCAAGCAAACCACATGATAAAAATAGGGATCAAAATATGCACATGCCCTCTGCACACATAATCACCATAATAGAACCATGCACTCAACCACACAAACACATTATCCGAATCAGGTAATCTAACCCCAAAAATATGTGCAAAGTGCAGCCAGACAGCTGAAATCTTTCTCCCATTCATGAAGACATGAGACAGAGACTCCACCTGACTGCAACACTGACACCTAGAAGCAAAGAGTAACCTCTTACGCTGCAAACGCTCATCCACAGGCAACCAATCATGCAACAACCTCATCATGAAAAAAGACATTTTAAGAGGAATAGAAGAATACCATATTTCACGGAACGATCGTCGACTCTGGGCCTTTTTCCTCACAAGATTCCAGGCACTATACATCGTGAAGTCTCCATGCGATGTCAGATCCCAATACAGTTCATCCTGGGCATACAACCTCAAAGGAACTTTAACTAACTCCGTCACCACAAAACAGGGAAGAACTGCCTCTAACTTCACCATGTCCCACTCACCATTGATCACAAAATCTTCCACTTTCGCAGAAGAAAGAAAAAACCATCAGACTTGAAGGAAGCCAAGGGGCGGTCTCCCCACCACACATCATGCCAAAAGAACACTTTACCAGATCCAATCTTCCAACGCAAGAACTTCTCTCCCCGATCCCCCGCCTCCCTGATCCTCCTCCAAATACTAGAATCATGCGGACGAACACTAACAGAGAAAGGGTGCCTTCCCTGACAATACTTCGCCCTCATAAACTACGCCCACAAACTATCAGAGGTCCTAAATCTCCACCACAACTTAATATCCTGAGGATCCCCAAGATCATGCAAATCTCGAACCCCAAGTCCTCCTTCACTCTCCGGGAAACAAAGAGACCCCCACGGAGCCCAATGAATCCTCTTGTGATCCCCAATATCTCCCCAGATGAACTTGTTAAACAGTCTCTCAATACACTCAATGACCCCCACCGGAGCCCGTTGCACCTGCATGAGATAGAAAGGCATAGAAGAAAGCACACTCCGAAGCAACACAATTCTCGCACCTGGCGAGAGGACTCTAGACTGCCAACCTGTAATTCTGGAGGAAATTTTTCTTATCAAATCATCAAACAAGATCACCTTCTTCGGCCCCTTATACAACGGAACACCCAGGTACCTAGTCAGTAGACTCTGCCTAGTAAATCCTGTAGTTCTTTCCACAATCCTCACCCTAGCCCACGGTGCGGATTTCGGAAGGATGAAACCACTCTTTGCCTTATTCACCTTTTGACCTGAAAGAGACTCATACTCTGCCAAAAAACCCATAATCCTGTTCAAAGAAGATTTACAACCATTTGCAAAAATAACAACATCATCTGCAAAGGCAAGGTGGGACACCAAAAAAGAACTCCTAGCAAAATATTGCATGGAAGGAAATTGCCCAAACATTCTATTCAGACCTCTAGACAAATACTCAGCAGCCAGAATAAAGAGCAGAGGCGAAATGGGATCCCCCTGCCAGAGACCCCTTTTCGACTGAAAATAACCTGTAGAGCAACCATTAAGTAAAACAGAAAACCAGTAATTGGAGACACATTTTTGAATAATAGAAACCCAACGGTCACTAAATCCAAAACATTCCAACACTTTGCAAATAAAACCCCAATCCATCCTGTCATAGGCTTTCATCATATCCATTTTAAGCAGAATATTTGACCTTTCGGTTTTATTTTTTTAGGTTTTTATTTAGTTTATTTTATTTTAGGTTTTATTTAGGTTTATTTTATTTTATTTTATTTTAGTTTTATTTTTTATTTTTATTTTTATTTTTTATTTTTTTATTTTAGTTTATTTATTTATTTATTTTTTATTTTTATTTTATTTATTTTTATATTATTTATTTATTTATTTATTTTATTTTATTATTTTATTTATTTATTTTTTATTTTTTTATTCTTTTATTTTTTTATTTTATTTTTTATTTATTTTGTTTTTAGATTTTATTTAGTTTTTTATTTTTTAGGTTTTTATTTTTATTTTATTTTATTTTATTTTATTTATGTTTTATTTTAGTTTAGGTTTATTTATTTTATTTATTTATTTAGTTTTATTTAGGTTTTTTATTTATTTTTATTTATTTTATTTATTTTATGTTTTTTTTTTGTTTTTTTAAGGATTTATTTTATTTTTATATTTTTATACTTTAGGTTTATTTTTTTAGTTTATTTTAGTTTTATTTTTTATTTTTTATTTTATTTAGGTTTTATTTAGTTTTATTTATTTATTTTTATTTAGTTTATTTAGTTTTTTATTTTATTTTATTTTATTTTAAGTTTTTATTTAGTTTTTTATTTTAGGTTTAGGTTTAGTTTATTGTTTATTATTTTTTTATTTTTATTTTATTTATTAGTTTTAGTTTAGGTTTTTTAGGTTTTATTTTATTTATTTACTTATTATTTAGGTTTTATTTATTTATTTATTTAGTTAGTTTTTTATTTATTTATTTATTTTAGTTTATTTTTATTTATTTAATTTTAGTTTTTTATTTTATTTATTTTTTAATTTTTAGTTTTATTTTTATTTTTATTTTTTATTTTTTTAGGTTTTTTAGTTTATTTTATTTTATTTAATTTTATTTATTTATTTATTTATTTCAGTTTAGTTTTTAGGTTTTTTATTTTATTTTTTAAGTTTTATTTTAATTTTTAGGTTTTAGGTTTATCTTTTTAGTTTATTTAGGTTTTATTTTTATTTAGGTTTTATTTTTATGTTTTTATGTTTTTTTTAATTTTATTTATTTATTTTTTATTTTATTCTATTTTAGGCTTTTTTATTATTTATTTATTTATTTTATTTATTTAGTTTATTTAGTTTATTTACTTTTTTTATTTTATTTTATTTCTTATTTTTTAGTTTTTATTTTTATTTATTTTTTAGGTTTTTTATTTAGTTTTTTTTTTAGGTTTATTTTTATTTTATTTTATTTTATTTTTTTAGTTTTTTATTTTTATTTTTATGTTTTAGGTTTTTTAGGTTTTTTTTAGTTTTTTCATTTTTTTATTTTATTTTTATTTAGGTTTTTAGGTTATTTATTTATTTATTTATTTTTTATTTTATTTATTTTTTATTTTATAGGTTTTTTTATTTTATTTAGTTTTTCGTTTTTTAGGTTTTTATTTTATTTTTTATGGTTTATTTATTTTATTTATTATATTTTTTAGTTTTTAGTTTTTTATGTTTATTTTATTTTATTTGTTTTAGTTTTTTATTTTATTTATTTATTTTTATTTTATTTTATTTATTTATTTTAGTTTTATGTTTTTATTTATTTTATTTATTTATTTACTTTTTATTTTATTTAGTTTTTAGTTTTATTTATTTTTTTATTTAGTTTTAGGTTTTATTTATTTTAGGTTTTTATCTATTTAGTTTTTTAGTTTATTTATTTATTTTATTTAGTTAATTTATTTATTTTATTTATTTTAGTTTATTTTATATATTTAATATATTTTATATTTTTTTATTTTTTTAATTAGTTTTTTATTTTTTATTTTTATTTTATTTTATTTATTTATTTATTTTATTTTATGTTATTTATTTATTTAGTTTTTTTATTTATTTATGTTTTTAGTTTTATTTTATTTATTTATTTTATTTTATGTTACTTATTTATTTAGGTTTTATTTTATTTATTTATTTTTACTATTTTTTATTTAGGTTTTTTGTTTTACTATTTTATTTTTTAGTTTATTATTAAGGTTTTCTTAGTTTTTATGTTTTTATGTTTAGTTTATTTAATTTTTTGGTTTTATTTATTTAGTTTTTTTAGGTTTATTTTATTTTTTTAGGCTTATATTTAGTTTTTATTTTATTTTATTTATTTAGTTTTTTAGGTTTATTTTATTTTATATTTTTAGTTTTATTTATTTATTTTAGGTTTATGGTTTATGTTTTAGCTTTTTTAGGTTTTTATTTTTAGTTTTTTAGTTTATGTTTATTTAGTTTTATTTTATTTTTTTTATTTTTTATTTATTTGGTTTTTTATTTAGTTTTAGGATTATTTATTTTTTTATATTATTTATTTTTTTATTTTTTTGGTTTTAGGGTTTTTTGTTTATTTATTTATTATTTATTTATGTTTTTAATTTTTATTTTATATTATTTATTTATATATTCATTTATTTATTTTATTTATTTTAGTTTTTTATGGTTTTTATTTGTTTTTTTAGGTTTATTTATTTTATTTAGGTTTTAGTTTTTTCTTATTTAGATTTTTTTTTATTTTTTTATTTTATTTTATTTTTTATTTATTAGTTTTTATTTTTATTTTATTTATTTATTTAGTTTTATTTATTTTTTATGTTTTAGGTTTTTTTATTTTATTTTTTTATTTTAGTTTTATTTATTTTATTTATTTATTTATTTAGTTTTTTATTTATTTACTTTTGTTTTTTTATTTTAGTTTATTTTATTTTTTAGTTTTTTTGGTTTTTTTGTTTAGTTTATTTTAGGTTTAGTTTTATTTTGTTTAGTTTATTTAGTTTTTAGGTTTTTTTTAGGTTTTAGTTTTAGTTTTTTATTTAGGTTTATTTTAGTTTATTTTTAGGTTTTTTTAGGTTTTAGTTTATTTTTTATTATTTATTTATTTTTTATTTAATTTTTTATTTTAATTTTATTTTAGGTTTTTAGGTTTATTTATTTATTTATTTATTATTTTTTTTAGGTTTTTTTATTTTTTTTAGGGTTTAGGGTTTTTTTTTTTTTTTTTTAAATAGGGGGTGACCCTCAGGAATTTATTAAACTTGAAAACAAAGTACAACGCCTGGAGGGGGACCTGAACCTGACATTCAGAAGGGGATGGGGGACAAAGACCAAAACCATCCCCTTAATGAAACTAAGAGAAGGGACAAACCCCCTTCTCATAACAGAACACCTAACAGTAGGAAAAAACAAGAAAAACAACAAAACAAGGCCCACACCAAGCCCAAAGCTCAAAAAACCCAGAAGGCTGCAGCTTCTTCTCTTACTGACCGAAAGCCGACACCAAAGCCATCTCCATTCCAACGAACCAAATAAAAAAACCCGAAGAACAAGAATTTCAAAAAAAGCACAATGAAAAAGAAAGGAAAGAGACACTAACCTGCTTGGACGAAAAACACCACTCTTTTCTGAAACGCACAAGCTAGCAACCCTTCTCCTTTGCAAGATCAAAACACAGACAGGAAACAGTTTAAGCAACAACATGAAAAGAGGCTCAATACCCCCGAAAACTCGGCAAACCCAGCCTATCAACACGAACAATCCCACGAAGTAAACTATGCTGCTGAAAATCATTAACATAATGCAAGCCATCCGTCCTCAAACCTTGCCCTGCCAGATAATCAACTGCCTGGTTCCCTTCCCCAAAAATATGACTCAACGTAGCATGAAGAGCACCAAGCAAGAATCGAGCCCTCTCAAGATCATACGCCAAAACCCAGGAACCGTGCCCTTGCCCTTTAATCAAATTCACAACCACTTGGGCATCCATCTCAACCCAAACCTCCTCCAAACCATATTGCATACAGATAGAAAGACCACGAAGGAGCGCAAACAACTCAGCCTGGATCGCAGGAATATCCCCATACCTTTCAAAGAAAGCCACAAGCATATTACCGTGAGAGTCCCGAATAATCCCTCTTCCACCTGCCCGATTACCTTCACTACTACCATCCACATTAAGCTTAAACTTACCCTCCTGGGGTCGCCGCCAAACCACCATCCTAGGTAAATGACTCTGCCTTCTCTGAACCTGACATTGAAA
This sequence comes from Budorcas taxicolor, assembly GCF_023091745.1. Classification (NCBI taxonomy): domain Eukaryota; kingdom Metazoa; phylum Chordata; class Mammalia; order Artiodactyla; family Bovidae; genus Budorcas; species Budorcas taxicolor. The sequence goes on from NW_026291590.1 coordinate 9,494, forward strand.
GAGAGGAGCCAAGACAGAATCCCCCTTCCAGTGCCAAGACTTAATCAAACTTGCAAGAGAAAGTTGCCACAACAAATTCCAAACACGCCAGATAATCCTATCAGGGAAAAAAACCATATTCCTGTGCTTTGAATCATTTCTCTCAACCCAAGCAAACCACAGGATAAAAATAGGGATCAAAATACGTACATGCCCTCTACAGACATAATCACCAGAATAGAACCAGGCACTCAACCACACAAACACATTATCCGAATCAGGTAATCTAACCCTAAAAATCTGTGCAAAGTGCAGCCAGACAGCTGAAATCTTTCTCCCATTCATGAAGACATGAGACAAAGACTCCACCTGACTGCAACACTGACACCTAGAAGCAAAAAGTAACCCCTTACGCTGCAAACGCTCATCCACAGGCAACCAATCGTGCAACAACCTCATCATGAAAAAAGACATCTTAAGAGGAATAGAAGAATACCAGATTTCACGGAATGATCGTTGACTTTGTGCCTTCTTCCTCACAAGATTCCAAGCACTATACATCGTGAAGTCTCCATGCGACGTCAGGTCCCAATACGGTTCATACTGGGCATACAACCTCAAAGAATTTTAATTAACTCTGTCACCACAAAGGAGGGGAGAACTGCCTCTAACTTCACCAAGTCCCACTCGCCATTGATCACAAAGTCTTCCACTTTCGCAGAAGAAAGAAAACCATCGGACTTGAAGGAAGCCAAAGGGCGGTCTCCTCACCACACACCATGCCAAAAAAACACTTTACCCGACCCAATCTTCCAACGCAAAAACTTCTCTCCCCACTCCCCTGCCTCCCTGATCCTCCTCCAAATACTGGAATTATGCGGACGGACACTAACAGAGAAAGGGTGCCTTCCCTGACAATACTTCGCCCTCATAAACTGCGCCCATAGAATATTAGAGGTCCTAAATCTCCACCACAACTTAATCTCCTGAGCAGGTTTAGGTTTTTATTTTTTTATTTTATTTAGGTTTTTCATTTATTATTTATTTAGTTTTTTTATTTTATTTATATTTTTTTTATTTTTAGGTTTAGGTTTTTTTATGTTTATTTTATTTTATTTTTTATTTAGGTTTTTTTTAGTTTTTAGTTTTTATTTTTTATGGTTTTCATTTATGTTTTTTTTATTTTAGGTTTATTTTATTTTTTATTTATGTTAGGGTTTAGGGTTTAGGGTTTAGGGTTTAGGGTTCAGGGTTCAGGGTTCAGGGTTCAGGGTTTAGGGTTTAGGGTTCAGGGTTCAGGGTTTTTTTTTTTTTTTAAATAAAAGAGGGGGTGACCCTCAGGAATTTATTAAACTTGAAAACAAAGTACAACGCCTGGAGGGGGACCTGAATCTGACCTCCAGAAGGGGATGGGGGACATAGACCAAAACCATCCCCCTAATGAAAACTAAGAGAAGGGACAAACCCTTTTCTCATAACAGAACACCTATCAGCAGGAAGAAACAATAAAAACAACAAAACAAGGCCCACACCAAGCCCAAAACTCAAAAAACTCAGAAGGCTGCAGCTTCTTCTCTTACTGACCAAAGCCATCTCCATTCCAACGAACCAAACAAAAAACAAAAAACAAAGAAGAACAAGAATGTCGAAAACAGCATAATGAAAAAGAAAGGGAAGAGCCACTAACCTGCTTGGATGAAAAACACCACTTTTTTTCGATACACACAAGCTAGCAATCCTTCTCCTTTGTAAGATCAAAACGCGGACAGGAAACAGTTTAAGCAACAACATGAAAAGAGGCTCAGCACCCCCAAAAACTCGGCAGACCCAGCCTATCGACACGAACAATCCCACGAAGTAAACTGTGCTGCTGAAAATCATTAACGTAATGCAAGCCATCCGTCCTCAAACCTTGCCCTACCAGATAATCTGCTGCCTGGTTCCCTTCCCTAAAAATATGACTCAACGTAGCATGAAGTGCACCAAGCAAGAAACGAGCCCTCTCAAGATCATATGCCAAAACCCAGGAACCACGCCCCTTCCCTTTAATCAAATTCACAACCACTTGGGCATCCATCTCAATCCAAACATCCTCCAAACCATACTGCATACAGATAGAAAGATCACGAAGGAGCGCAAATAACTCAGCCTGGATCGCAGGAATATCCCCATACCTTTCAAAGAAGGCCACAAGCATATTACCATGAGAATCCCGAATAATCCCTCCTCCGCTTGCCCGATTACCTTCACTACTACCATCCACATTAATCTTAAACTTACCCTCCTGGGGTCGCCGCCAGACCACCATCCTAGGTAAAGGACTCTGCCTCCTCTGAACCTGACACTGAAAGAGAGGAGCCAAGACGGAATCCCCCTTCCAGTGCCATGACTTAATCAAACCTGCAAGAGAAAGTTGCCACAACAAATTCCTAACACGCCAGATAATCCTATCAGAGAAAAAACCCATATTCATGTCCTTTGAATCATTTCTCTCAACCCAAGCAAACCACAGGATAAAAATAGGGATCAAAATACGCACATGCCCTCTGCAGACATAATCACCAGAATAGAACCAGGCACTCAACCACACAAACACATTATCCGAATCAGGTAATCTAATCCCAAAAATATGTGCAAAGTGCAGCTAGACAGCTGGAATCTTTCTCCCATTCATGAAGACATGAGACAAAGACTCCACCTGACTGCAACACTGACACCTAGAAGCAAAAAGTAACCCCTTACACTGCAAACGCTCATCCACAAGCAACCAGTCGTGCAACAACCTCATCATGAAAAAAGACATTTTAAGAGGAATAGAAGAATACCAGATTTCATGGAACGATCGTCGACTCTGTGCCTTCTTCCTCACAAGATTCCAGGCACTATACATCGTGAAGCCTCCATAGGACGTCAGGTCCCAATACGGTTCATCCTGGGCATACAACCTCAAAGGAATTTTAATTAACTCTGTCACCACAAAGGAGGGGAGAACCGCCTCTAACTTCACCAAGTCCTACTCGCCATTGATCACAAAGTCTTCCACTTTCGCAGAAGAAAGAAAACCATCGGACTTGAAGGAAGCCAAAGGGCGGTCTCCCCACCACACATCATGCCAAAAGAACACTTTACCCGACCCAATCTTCCAACGCAAAAACTTTTCTCCCCGATCCCCTGCCTCCCTGATCCTCCTCCAAATACTGGAATCATGCGGACGAACACTAACAGAGAAAGGGTGCCTTCCCTGACAATACTTCGCCCTCATAAACTGCACCCACAAACTATTAGAGGTCCTAAATCTCCACCACAACTTAATCTCCTGAGCATCCCCAAGATCATGTAAGTCTTGAACCCCAAGTCCTCCCTCACTCTCCGGGAAACAAAGAGACCCCCACGGAGCCCAATGAATCCTCCTATGATCCCCAATATCTCCCCAGATGAACCTGTTAAACAGTCTCTCAATACGCTCAATGACCCCCATCGGAGCCTGTTGCACCTGCATGAGATAAAGAGGCATAGAAGTAAGCACACTCCGAAGCAACACAATTCTCGCACCTGGCGAGAGGACTCTCGACTGCCAACCTGTAATTCTGGAAGAAATTTTCCGAATCAAATCATCAAACAAGACCACCTTCTTTGGCCCCTTATACAACGGAACACCCAAGTACCTCGTCGGCAGACTCTGCCTAGTAAAACCTGTAGTCCTTTCCATAATCCTCACCCTAGCCCGCGGAGAGGATTCTGGAAGGATGAAACCACTCTTTGCCGTATTCACCTTTTGACCAGAAAGAGACTCATATTCTGCCAAAAAACTCATAATCCTGCTCAAAGAAGATTTACAACCATTCATAAAAATAACAATATCATCTGCAAAAGCGAGGTGGGAAACCAAAAAGGAACTCCTAGCAAAATATTGCATGGAAGGAAACTGCACAAACATTGTATTCAGACCCCTAGACAAATACTCTGCAGCTAAAATAAAGAGAAGAGGCGAGATGGGGTCCCCTTGCCGAAGACCTCTTTTCGACTGAAAATAACCTGTGGAGCTGCCATTAAGCAAAACAGAAAACCAACAATTAGAAACACATTTCCGAATAATCGAGACCCAACGGTCACAAAAACCAAAGCATTCCAAAACTTTGCAAAGAAAACCCCAATCCATCCTGTCATATGCTTTCATTATATCAAGTTTAAGCAAAATATTTGACCCACGAATAGCAGAATTCAATGAATGTACTAACTCTTGAGCCAAACGAATATTATCCCCAATCAATCTACCCCCAATAAATCTACTCTAATTCTCAGAAATGAGCTTAGGCAACAAAACACACAACCTCGTGGCCAACATCTTTGTAATGATCTTATTAAAAGTAGTGCAAAGACTGATTGGCCTAAAATCGTTCCACATACCTGGACTATCTTTCTTCGGAATCAAAACCAAAGTCGTAGAGCTGACTCCCCAGTTCAGGTTCAGGTTCAGTTCATTCAGGTTCATTCATTCAAGTTCATTCATTCAGTTCATTCAGGTTCAGTTCATTTCAGGTTCATCTTCATTCACTTCAGTTCATTTATTCAGTTCATTCAGTTCAGTTCATTCAGGTTCAGTTCAGGTTCATTCAGTTGAGTTCAGGTTCAGTTCAGGTTCATTCAGGTTCAGTTCAGGTTCATTTAGGTTCAGTTCAGGTTCATTCAGTTCAGTTCATTTAGTTCATTCATTCAGGTTCAGGTTCAGGTTCTTCAGTTCAGTTCATTCATTCATTCAGTTCAGTTCAGTTCAGTTCTTCAGTTCATTCAGTTCAGGTTCAGTTCAGTTCAGTTCATTCATTTCAGTTCATTCAGGTTCAGTTCATTCATTCAGTTCATTTAGGTTCATTCAGGTTCATTCAGTTCATTCAGTTCATTTAGTTCAGTCATTTCATTCATTCAGTTCAGGTTCATTCAGTTCATTCATTCAGGTTCAGGTTCAGGTTCATTCATTCATTCAGGTTCAGTTCAGGTTCAGGTTTAGGTTCAGTTCATTCATTCAGGTTCAGGTTCATCAGTTCAGTTCATTCAGGTTCAGGTTCAGGTTCAGGTTCATTCATTCAGTTCATTTAGTTCAGTTCAGTTCAGTTCATTCAGATCAGTTCATTCATTCAGTTCAGTTCAGTTCATTCAGTCAGTTCATTCAGTTCATTTAGGTTCAGGTTCAGGTTCACATTCAGGTTCATTTCATTCAGGTTCAGTTCATTCACATTCAGTTCAGTTCAGTTCAGGTTCATTCAGTTCAGTTCAGGTTTATTCAAGTTCAGGTTCATTCAGGTTCAGTTCAGTTCAGTTCATCAGGTTCATTCAGGTTCAGTTCAGTTCATTCAGTTCAGTTCATTCAGGTTCAGGTTCAGGTTCAGTTTAGTTCAGTTCATTCAGTTCATTCAGGTTCAGGTTCATTCATTCAGTTCATTCATTCATTCAGGTTCAGTTCATTTCAGTTCAGTTCAGTTCATTCACATTCATTCAGGTTCAGGTTCATTTCAATTCAGGTTCAGGTTCATTCAGTTCATTCAGGTTCAGTTCAGTTCAGTTCAGTTCATTCAGTTCAGGTTCATCAGTTCAGGTTCAGGTTCAGTTCATTCTATTCATTCATTCAGTTCATTCATTCATTCAGTTCAGTTCAGTTCAGTTCATTCAGTTCATTCAGTTTAGTTCAGGTTCAGGTTCAGTTCATTCAGGTTCAGGTTCATTCATTCAGTTCAGGTTCAGGTTCATTCAGTTCAGGTTTAGGTTTATTCAGTTTATCAGGTTCAGTTCAGTTCATTCAGTTCAGGTTCAGTTCATTCAGTTCATGTTCAGGTTCAGGTTCATTCAGGTTCATGTTCAGTTCATTCAGTTCAGGTTCAGGTTCAGGTTCATGTTCAGTTCATTCAGTTCAGTTCATTCAGTTAAGGTTCATTTCAGTTCAGGTTCATTCAGTTCATTCAGGTTCATTCAGTTCATCAGGTTCAGTTCAGTTCAGTTCATTCAGGTTCAGTTCAGGTTCATTCAGGTTCAAGTTCAGTTCAGGTTCATTCATTCATTCAGGTTCATTCAGTTCATTTCAGTCAGTTCAGTTCAGTTCATTTAGGTTCAGTTCAGTTCATTCAGTTTCATTCAGGTTCAGTTCAGTTCAGTTCAGGTTCATTCAGTTCAGTTCAGGTTCAGTTCATTCAGTTTAGGTTTAGTTCAGGTCATCAGTTCATTCAGGTTCAGTTCATTCAGGTTCATTCAGTTCAGGTTCATTCAGTTCAGGTTCAGGTTCATTCAGTTCAGGTTCAGGTTCATTCTGTTCATTCAGTTCAGGTTCATTCAGGTTCAGTTCAGTTCAGGTTCAGTTCAGTTCAGGTTCAGTTCAGGTTCATCTTCAATTCAGTTCATGGTTCAGGTTCAGTTCATGTTCAGGTTCATTGGTTCAGTTTAGTTCAGGTTCAGGGTTTTTTTTTTGTTTTTTTTTTGTTTTTTTTTTTTTTTTTAGTAGTTCAATTCAGTTCAGTTCAGGTTCAGTTCAGTAGTTCAGTTCAGTAGTTCAGTAGTTCAGTTCAGTTCAAGTTCAGTTCAGTTCAGTAGTTCAGTTCAGTTCAGTTCATAGTTCAGTTCAGTTCAGTAGTTCAGTTCATAGTTCAGTTCAGTTCAGTTCAAATAGTTCAGTTCAGTAGTTCAAGTTCAGTTCAGTAGTTCAGTTCAGTTCAGTAGTTCAGTTCAGTTCAGTTCAGTTCAGTTCAGTAGTTCTGGTAGTTCAGTTCAGTTCAGTTCAGTTCAGTTCAGTTCAGTAGTTCAGTTCAGTTCAGTTCAGTTCAGTAGTTCAGTTCAGTTCAGTTCAGTTCAGTTCAAGTTCAGTTCAGTAGTTCACGGTTTAGGGTTTAGGGTTTAGGGTTTAGGGTTCAGGATTCAGGGTTCAGGGTTCAGGGTTTAGGGTTCACGGTTCAGGGTTCAGGGTTCAAGGTTCATGGTTCAGGGTTCAGGGTTTAGGGTTCAGGGTTTAGGGTTTAGGGTTCAGGGTTTAGGGTTTAGTGTTTAGGGGTTTTTTTTTTTGTTGAAAGAGGGGGTGACCCTCAGGGATTTATTAAATTTGAAACAAAGTACAACGCCTGGAGGAGGACCTGAACCTGACCTCCGGAAGGGGATGGGGACAAAGACCAAAACCTCCCCTTAATGAAACTAAGAGAAGGGACAAACCCCCTTCTCATAACAGAACACCTAACAGCAGGAAAAAACAAGAAAAACAACTAAACAAGGCCCACACCAAGCCCAAAGCTCAAAAAGCTCAGAAGGCTGCAGCTTCTTCTCTTACTGACCCAAAGCCGACACCAAAGCCATCTCCATACCAACGAAGCAAACAAAAAACAAGAAGAACAAGAATATCGAAAACAATGAAAAAGAAAGGAAAGAGCCACTAACCTGCTTGGACCAAAAAATACCACTTTTCCGATACGCACAAGCTAGCAATCCTTCTCCTTTGCAAGATCAGAACACAGACAGGAAACAGTTTAAGCAACAACAAGAAAAGAGGCTGAGCACCCTCGAAAACTCGACAGACCCAGCCTATCGACACGAACAATCCCACGAAGTAAACTGTGCTGCTGAAAATCATTAACGTAATGCAAGCCATCCGTCCTCAAACCTTGCCCTGCCAGATAATCTGCTGCCTGGTTCCCTTCCCTGAAAATATGACTCAACGTAGCATGAAGTGCCCCAAGCAAGAAACGAGCCCTCTCAAGATCATACGCCAAAACCCAGGAACCACGCCACTGCCCTTTAATCAAATTCACAACCACTTGGGCATCCATCTCAACCCAAACATCCTCCAAACCATACTGCATACAGATAGAAAGACCACGAAGGAGTGCAAATAACTCAGCTTGGATCGCAGGAATATCCCCATACCTTTCAAAGAAGACCACAAGCATATTACCATGAGAGTCCCGAATAATCCCTCCTCCACCTGCCCGATTACCTTCACTACTACCATCCATATTAAGCTTAAACTTACCCTCCTAGGGTCGCCGCCAGACCACCATCCTAGGTAACGGACTCTGCCTTCTCTGAACCTGACATTGAAAGAGAGGAGCCAAGATAGAATCCCCCTTCCAGTGCCACGACTTAATCAAACCTGCAAGAGAAAGTTGCCACAACAAATTCCTAACACGCCAGATAATCCTATCAGAGAAAAAACCCATATTCCTGTGCTTTGAATCATTTCTCTCAACCCAAGCAAACCACAGGATAAAAATAGGGATCAAAATACGCACATGCCTCTGCAGACATAATCACCAGAATAGAACCAGGCACTCAACCACACTAACACATTATCCGGATCAGGTAATCTAACCCCAAAAATCTGTGCAAAGTGCAGCCAGACAGCTGAAATCTTTCTCCCATTCATGAAGACATGAGACAAAGACTCCACCTGACTGCAACACGACACCTTGACCCAATCTTCCACGCAAAAACTTCTCTCCCCGATCCCCTGCCTCCCTGATCCTCCTCCAAATACTGGAATCATGCGGACGAACACTAACAGAGAAAGAGTGCCTTCCTGACAATACTTCGCCTCATAAACTGCGCCCACAAACTATTAGAGGTCCTAAATCTCCACCACAACTTAATCTCCTGAGCATCCCCAAGATCATGTAAGTCTCGAACCCCAAGTCCTCCCTCACTCTCAGGAAAACAAAGAGACCCCCACGGAGCCCAATGAATCCTCCTGTGATCCCCAATATCTCCCCAGATGACCTGTTAAACAGTCTCTCATACGCTCAATGACCCCTACCGGAGCTCGTTGCACCTACATGAGATAAAGAGGCATAGAAGTAAGCACACTCCGAAGCAACACAATCTCGCACCTAGCGAGAGACTCTCGACTGCCAACCTGTAATTCTGGAAGAAATTTTCCGAATCAAATCATCAAACAAGACCACCTTCTTTGGCCCCTTATACAACGGAACACCCAAGTACCTCGTCGGCAGACTTTGCCTAGTAAAACCTGTGGTCCTTTCCACAATCCTCACCCTAGCCCGCGGAGAGGATTCTGGAAGGATGAAACCACTTTTTGCCGTATTCACCTTTTGACCAGAAAGAGACTCATATTCTGCCAAAAAACCCATAATCCTGCTCAAAGAAGATTTACAACCATTCGCAAAAATAACAATATCATCTGCAAATGCGAGGTGGGATACCAAAAAGGAACTCCTAGCAAAATATTGCATGGAAGGAAACTGCACAAACATTCTATTCAGACCCCTAGACAAATACTCCGCAGCTAAAATAAAGAGAAGATGAGAGATGGGGTCCCCTTGCCAAAGACCTCTTTTCGACTGAAAATAACCTGTGGAGCTACCATTAAGCAAAACAGAGAACCAACAATTGGAAACACATTTCCGAATAATCGAGACCCAACGGTCACAAAAACCAAAACATTCCAAAACATTGCAAAGAAAACCCCAATCCATCCTGTCATATTCTTTCATCATATCAAGTTTAAGCAGAATATTTGACCCACGAATAGCAGAATTCAATGAATGTACTAACTCCTGAACCAAAAGAATATTATCCCCAATCAATCTACCCCCAATAAATCCACTCTGATTCTCAGAAATGAGCTTAGGCAACAAAACACACAACCTCGTGGCCAGCATCTTTGTAATGATCTTATTAAAAGTAGTGCAAAGACTGATTGGCCTAAAATCGTTCACATACCTGGACTATCTTTCTTCGGAATCAAAACCAAAGTTGTAGAGGTGACTCCCCTAGGAAGCTCTGCTCCCTCCAAAAACGCGCTCACAGCTCCCTTGAGATCCTCCTTAATAACATCCCAACACACTTGATAAAACTTCGACGAGAAACCATCCGTCCCTGCCACGGAATATGGGTCAATGCTGAACACAATATCCCGCAACTCCTCCAAAGTCGGCACAGCAAGCAAAGCATCATTCTCGGCAACCGAAAGGATAGAGGGGATCAAAGTCCAATCACCTCCCTCTACCTCACACTACTCACCCTGAAGTAGCTCTGCAAAGTACTCAACTGCCGAGTTCTTTTTCTCAGTCTGATCCTGAGGGTAACAACTTCATGGTCCCTCGACACCTTTATCTCCCAAACTGTGCTTCTCATGTGCTTCGTCTTCAACAAAAGCTGAAAGAATCGAGTATTCCTCTCACCTTCCACCAACCACCTGCAACCCGCTTTCTGCTGCCAGAACTGCTCCTCAATAGCTAATAATCTGACCAACTTAGCTCAAGCTTCATTCAATGCCAACCGATCCCCCGGCACAGATGATGTCTGACACTGAATCTCAAGTTGCCCCACTCTCTGCTCAGCCTCTCTGACATTCTGAAACACATCTCCAAAAATGTTTCGATTCCACCACTTGAGAGCACTCTTCAAACGCTGTTGCTTAAACCAAAACCTATCAATGCCTTGAGCCTGCAATGGAGAATTCTAGCTAGCCTGCACAAAATCAAAAAGTTGTGATGATTAGTCCAAGCATTTAAAAAATGAAACGAGGAAGGCCCTCTATCAATTGAAAGAGAAAGAGATATAAAAAAGAGGGCAGTGATCAGATCCTTCTCTAGCCAGTGTTTAATTCTGGTGACAGCAAATGTATCCGGCCATACATGGTTGATGCAAACACGATCCAATCGCTGAAACAAAGTTCCATTAGTCCAAGTGAACTTATTACCTTCATATCCTGCATCAATTAAACCACAATCCAACAGACAATTGCCGAATTCCTCCATCGAAAGAGCATTCGGCGTCGCACCATTCCACCTTTCAGACGCTGCCAATATGGCGTTAAAATCACCACCAACCATCACGGCCCCTCAACAACCCTAGATATCAAAGCCATTTCCTCCCAAAGCTCCCTCCTCTCAGTCAACAAATTTTTAGCATAAACAAAAGTAACAAACATGGGCTCCTTGAGCCAGTGAACAGAAATACACACCGTAAGAGTTTGAGCATGGTCCCTCAGAATGTCAACCTGTAAATCTTCATCCTAGAAAAACCATACTTTATTTGAACAATTTTGAGCAAACCTGGTAGCAAACCCCAAAGTCCGTGAATAAAAGAAATTTGATCGCAGAAGAACCATAGGTTCTGAGATTGCAACAAACTTTAACCTGTGCATTTTAATCAACGTCTTCAACCTATGCAAACCCACAGTTCGCGCCACTCCCCTAATATTCCATATAAGTACACTAATCATCAGAAAGAATGGGGAGTCGCTTGTGTTACCTTTTTCCACAAAGGACTTACTTCACGTGATGCGCGGAGAACCCAACTGTTGCTGCCTTTTTTTTGTTGACTTTTTGCTCTTCTCAGCAACCTGTAACTTATCCGTCGAATTGCTCCTGGAAATCACCCGAGGGTGCACCTCTATTGTGTCCGCCAACCCTGTAGTTTGCCCAGGCAAAGGGAAACAACTGGTACCCGAATTAGAGCTTGACAATATAGGATCCATGTTGATAGCACACAAAGTCAGCTCGCCAACCCCAACCGGCAAAACTTCGTCTCCCTCGTGTAGCTCTCTCTCTAACCTAACTCCAGTACTAACTTCCATCCCTACTACTCCAACCATCGTATCCCTAGCCACACCATCTCCCTCATTCCCCTCACTCATTAATTTTTCACCCTCACCACCATGACCCTCCTCCTCATCTCGAATGATAAGCTCACGACCCTCAACCTCACAACCCTCCCCTTCTGCTTCCTCACCCTCACTACCATCCTCACTGACAACCCTCTCCTCACTGCTATTCTCATCACCAACCTCCCCCCTCATCTCACTACTAACACTACCACTCTGCCCTTCAGAAACCCCCTCTAAACTACCCCCCAGCCCATGGGACTGCTGAGAAGAATCCCCAACAGAGTACACATGCGAAGGATCCTCACTAGGGGTACTCATGGTAGAACCTGAACTCAAATCTAGACAATCATCATTACTCAAGTTCTTGCCAAAAGTAACCCTTTTCACCTCCCCTTTTACCTCCTTTTTCTCATTTTGTCTCTCATCACTTGTTTTTTCCTTTCCCTCTCGAGACTCACTCAATATCTCTCTCACTCTATGATGAACCTCACGTACTGTCTCTCCATCTTCCTCTTTTTGGCGCTCTTCAAATTTTTGAACCTCCTGTCTTTCTTTTTCTCGCTCCTCTCTCAATCTCTTTTTTTCGCTCTCAAGATTTTTCACAAACACTTCTCTCGCTTTTTCTTGCTCTCTCTCAAAATCTTTTAATATTCTCTCGTGATTTTTCTCAACCTCACTCAAAGAGCTCTCTCATATTTTCAAGTTCAACGATCAAAAGAATTTTTAACTAGAATCATGTTACCTGCATCGTTTTGTGGAGTCGAGGCAGTAAATTGTTTGTCACCCATTTTATTTTTCCGACCACGAACACTAGTGAACCCGTCTTTATCAACTTCTTTGCCCTTGCTTTGATTCGGCTGAGTGGGCGGTGGCGGAGGTCTATGATCATTACCTCCAGGCCCCGAGCCCCCCCCCCCCAGGTGGCTTCTTGTTCAGAAAAATCCCCTTCTACGATTTTCAGTAGCAATTCTCCGATCTCGTTCAGATGTAGTAACCAAACAAAATTTTTCATCATGTCCCAAGTGCTTATACCGCGAACAAAATGGGGGCATCTTATCAAAAATAACCTCTTGCTAGTAACCACCAATGCTCTTACCAGTTCCTCTATTAGAAATATTAATGTAAATGCGTGGAGGGAGGGTTTTCAAACAATCAAATTCAATTTGGACTCGAGCTTGTGAAGGCCGAGTTCCCCTAGCAGTAGATTCATCCATTTGAATAGGAGTACCCAGAGTTCTAGCCAAGCCCATAAGAATAGATTTTTCAAAAAGATGTGCACGCAAATTAGGAAAAGAAACCCACACAGGAACAATAGATGACTCTTCTTCTGGCGTGAAATCAGGATTCCATTTAAACGTAAGCATCTTTTGACCATCAAAGAACCATTCATTTTTATTCCAAAGCCTTTTAAAATCTTCTTCACTCGTAAGCTTAATCAAAACATGTTTATAGTCAATCCACAGCACATTATACGCACCAACAAAATCAAGTTTTGCAATAGCAGTTCGAATCCGTGCAATAGGAGGCATACGATTAAATTTCCCAATAATTGAATATCTAAATGGTTCAGCCAGAACCTCAATCTCATCACCAAACAAAGTAAAAGCATGTTCATTGCAGTAAACAAAAGGCTTTCTTGCAACAGGAATTAAAGGTGGCTGTTCAGAAAAAATTATCGAAGAAAATTTTTTTTCCCAAGCTTTTGGCGGAACTGGTTTGATAACCTCCATGGGAGCAGCGGCTACAAGAGGCTGAATAGGCACCACGGGGTGGTTCAGCGATGGCAAAGGAGGGAACGCATCAGCCCCTGGCTGATGCGTGGAAGCTTTTTGAGGCACAGCAGCGTGAGGCTGCTGTGCCGTGGACGTCGGCGCCACAGGGGCTGCCTGTCGCGCCTGAGAAGGCGTAACAAATGGCCCCTGTTGCGTCGCGAGTGGCGCAGCAGTCACTGACTGTTGGGCCAAGGCAATATTGGGTGCAGCAGCGAGAGGCTGCTGCACCCTATCACCTGCGCACCAGCGTGGGGCTGGTGCGCAGGCGGTGCAGCACCACTTGGGTGCTGCGCCGAGGCCTTTTCAGGCACTGCAGCGTGAGGCTTGCAGCGCCTTGAAGCTCGACGGCACAACACCAGCGTGGTGTTGTGTCGTCGGAAGGCTGTCCTGGCAACTGCCTGACGACGGGAAGCCGTCAGGCAGCAGGCTAGGCGCCAGCGGCGCCGCCATAAGGGTGGGGGCTAGGGTTTTTTGGATGAGTGAAGGGAGCTGCGCGAGAGAGAGAGTTTGAGGGTTTAGGGTTTTTTTATTTTATTTTATTTTATTTAGGTTTTATTTATTTATTTAGTTTATTTTTATGTTTATTTTTATGTTTATTTTTATTTATTTATTTTTTAGGTTTTTATGGTTTTAGTTTATGGTTTTTTATTTTAGGTTTTTTTATTTTATTTTTGGTTTTAGGTTTTTATTTTAGGTTTTTATTTTTTAGTTTTTTTATTTATTTTATTTAGTTTATTTTATTTAGGTTTTTTATGGTTTATTTATTTTTAGATTTATTGGTTTTTTAGTTTTAGGTTTTTTTTTTAGGTTTTTTATTTAGGTTTATTTATTTTATTTTTTAGGTTTTTTTTTTTATTTTTAGGTTTTTTTATTTTATGTTTTTATTTTTTTTTAGTTTATGGTTTTTTTTTATTTAGTTTTTTATTTTTTAGGTTTTAGGTTTTTTTTAGTTTTTTTTTATGGTTTTATGGTTTTTTTTATTTAGGTTTTATTTTTTTTTTAGGTTTAGGTTTTTATGGCTTTTATTTAGGTTTTATTTATTTATTTTAGGTTTTTTTTTAGGTTTTTATTTTATTTAGGTTTTTTATTTTATTTATTTTTATTTAGGTTTATGGTTTATTTTAGGTTTATGGTTTTTTTTTAGGTTTTAGTTTATTGGTTTTTTTTTTTTTAGGTTTTTAGGTTTTTAGGTTTAGGCTTTAAGATTTTTTTTTTAGGTTTTTATTTTATTTTTTTATTTTTATGTTTTTTATGGTTTTTTTATTTAGGTTTTTTTATTTTATTTTTAGGTTTTAGGTTTAGGTTTTTTTTAGGTTTTTTTAGGTTTATTTATTTATTTATTTATTTATTTATTTTTATTTTTTAGTTTATTTATTTATTTTTAGGTTTTTTTTTAAGTTTATTTTTTTTATTTTTTTTATGGTTTTTATTTTATTTATTTATATATTTATTTTATATTTTTATTTATTTTATTTTTTATTTTTTAAGGTTTTTTTAATTTAGGTTTTTTAGTTTTTTAGGTTTTTTTTTTAATTTTATTTAGTTTTTTTAGTTTTTTTTATTTAGGTTTTATTTATTTTTATTTTTTATTTTTTAGGTTTTATTTTATTTTATTTTTAGGTTTTTAGGTTTTTTAGGTTTTTAGGTTTTAGGGTTTTATTATTTATTTTTTTATTTATTTATTTATTATTTATTTTTAATTTTTTTTATTTTTTGTTTATTTTTTTATTTATTTTTTAGGTTTATTTACGTTTTTTATTTTTTTTATTTTATTTTATTATTTTATTTTTATTTTTTTATGTTTTTTTATTTTATTTTTTATAGGTTTTTTAGGTTTTAGGTTTTTTTATGTTTTATTTATTTTATTTATTTTATCTTTTTTATGGTTTTTTTATTTTTTTATTTTTATTTTTTTAGGTTTTTTTAAAGGTTTTTTTAGGTTTTTTATTTTTTTATTTTTAGGTTTTATGGTTTATATTTTTTTATTTAGTTTTTTAGGTTTATTTTTTTATTTTTTATTTTGTTTTTATTTTTTTTAGTTTTATTTATTTTAGGCTTTTTTATTTATTTTTTTTAGTTTATTTATTTATTTATTTATTTTATTTTATTTATTTAGTTTATGGTTTTTTTTGTTTTTTTTATTTTATTTAGGTTTTAGGATTTTTTAGGTTTTATTTTTTATTTTTTTAGGTTTTATTTTTTATTTTTTTAGGTTTTTTTTATTTTAGTTTATGTTTAGGTTTATGGTTTATTTTTTTATTTTTATTTTATTTATTTAGTTTTTTTATTTTTTATTTTTTTAGGTTTTTTTAGGTTTATTTTTTTATGGGTTTTTTCTTAGGTTTATTTTTTGTTTTTTTTTGTTTTTTTGGTTTTTTTTAGTTTTTAGGTTTTTATTTATTTTATTTTATTTAGGTTTAGAGTTTAGGGTTTAGGGTTTTTTTATTATAAAAGAGGGGGTGACCCTCAGGAATTTATTAAACTTGAAAACAAAGTACAACGCCTGGAGGGGGACCTGAACCTGACCTCCAGAAGGGGATGGGGGACAAAGACCAAAACCATCCCCTTAATGCAACTAAGAGAAGGGACAAACCCCCTTCTCATAACAGAACACCTAACAGCAGGAAAAAACAAGAAAAACAACAAAACAAGGCCCACACCAAGCCCAAAGCTCAAAAAACTCAGAAGGCTGCAGCTTCTTCTCTTACTGACCCAAAGCCAACACCAGAGCCATCTCCATTCCAACGAACCAAATAAAAAACGAAGAACAAGAATTTCGAAAAAAGCACAATGAAAAAGAAAGGAAAGAGCCACTAACCTGCTTGGACAAAAAACACCACTCTTTTCCGAAACGCACAAGCTAGCAATCCTTCTCCTTTGCAAGATCACAACGCAGACAGGAAACAGTTTAAGCAACAACATGAAAAGAGGCTTAACACCCCCGAAAACTCGGCAAACCCAGCCTATCAACACGAACAATCCCACGAAGTAAACTATGCTGCTGAAAATCATTAACGTAATGCAAGCCATCCGTCCTCAAACCTTGCCCTGCCAGATAATCAGCTGCCTGGTTCCCTTCCCTGAAAATATGACTCAACGTAGCATGAAGAGCACCAAGCAAGAAATCGAGACCTCTCAAGATCATACGCCAAAACCCAGGAACCACGCCCCTGCCCTTTAATCAAATTCACAACTACTTGGGCATCCATCTCAACCCAAACATCCTCCAAACCATATTGCATACTGATAGAAAGACCACGAAGGAGTGCAAATAACTCATCCTGGATCGCAGGAATATCCCCATACCTTTCAAAGAAGGCCACAAGCATATTACCGTGAGAGTCCCGAATAATCCCCTCCTCCACCTGCCCGATTACTTTCACTACTACCATCCACATTAAGCTTAAACTTACCCTCCTGGGGTCGCTGCCAGACCACCATCCTAGGTAACGGACTCTGCCTCCTCTGAACCTGACATTGAAAGAGAGGAGCCAAGACAGAATCCCCCTTCCAGTGCCACGACTTAATCAAACCTGCAAGAGAAATTTGCCACAACAAATTCCTAACACGCCAGATAATCCTATCAGAGAAAAAACCCATATTCCTGTGCTTTGAATCATTCTCTCAACCCAAGCAAACCACAGGATAAAATAGGGATCAAAATACGCACATGCCCTCTGCAAACATAATCACCAGAATAGAACCAGGCACTCAACCACACAAACACATTATCCGAATCAGGTAATCTAACCCCAAAAATCTGTGCAAAGTGCAGCCAGACAGCTGAAATCTTTCTCCCATTCATGAAGACATGAGACAAAGATTCCACCTGACTGCAACACTGACACCTAGAAGCAAAGGAGTAACCCCTTACGCTGCAAACGCTCATCCACAGCAGCCAATCGTGCAACAACCTCATCATGAAAAAAGACATTTTAAGAGGAATAGAAGAATACCAGATTTCATGGAACGATCGTCGACTCTGTGCCTTCTTCCTCACAAGATTCCAAGCATTATACATCGTGAAGTCTCCATGCGACGTCAGGTCCCAATACGGTTCATCCTGGGCATACAACCTCAAAGGAATTTTAATTAACTCTGTCACCACAAAAGATGGGAGAACCGCCTCTAACTTCACCAAGTCCCACTCGCCATTGATCACAAAGTCTTCCACTTTTGCAGAAGAAAGAAAACCATCGGACTTGAAGGAAGCCAAAGGGCGGTCTCCCCACCACACATCATGCCAAAAGAACACTTTACCCGACCCAATCTTCCAACGTAAAAACTTCTCTCCCCGATCCCCTGCCTCCCTGATCCTTCTCCAAATACTGGAATCATGCGGACGAACACTAACAGAGAAAGGGTGCCTTCCCTGACAATACTTCGCCCTCATAAACTGCGCCCACAAACTATTAGAGGTCCTAAATCTCTACCACAACTTAATCTCCTGAGCATCCCCAAGATCATGTAAGTCACGAACCCCAAGTCCTCCCTCACTCTCAGGAAAACAAAGAGACCCCCACGGAGCCCAATGAATCCTCCCGTGATCCCCAATATCTCCCCAGATGAACCTGTTAAACAGTCTCTCAATACGCTCAATGACCCCTACCGGAGCCCGTTGCACCTGCATGAGATAGAGACGCATAGAAGTAAGCACACTCCGAAGCAACACAATTCTCGCGCTTGGCGAGAGGACTCGAGACTGCCAACCTGTAATTCTGGAAGAAATTTTTCGAGTCAAATCATCAAACAAGACCACCTTCTTCGGCCCCTTATACAACGGAACACCCAAGTACCTCGTCGGCAAACTCTGCCTAGTAAAACCTGTGGTCCTTTCCACAATCCTCACCCTAGCCCGCGGAGAGGATTCTGGAAGGATGAAACCACTCTTTGCCTTATTCACCTGTTGACCAGAAAGAGACTCATATTCTGCCAAAAAGCCCATAATCCTGCTCAAAGAAGATTTACAACCATTCGCAAAAATAACAATATCATCTGCAAATGCGAGGTGGGATACCAAAAAGGAACTCCTAGCAAAATATTGCATGGAAGGAAACTGCACAAACATTCTATTCAGACCCCTAGATAAATACTCTGCAGCTAAAATAAAGAGAAGAGGAGAGATGGGGTCCCCTTGCCGAAGACCTCTTTTCGACTGAAAATAACCTGTGGAGCTACCATTAAGCAAAACAGAAGTAGCTCTGCAAAGTACTCAACTGCCGAGTTCTTTATTTCCGTCTGATCCTGAAGGGTAACAACTTCCTGGTCCCTCGACACCTTAATCTCCCAAACTGTGCTTCTCATGTGCTTCGTCTTCAACAAAAGCTGAAAGAAACGAGTATTCCTCTCACCTTCCACCAACCACCTGCAACTCGCTTTCTGTTGCCAGAACTGCTCCTCAATAGCTAATAATCTGACCAACTTGGCTCGAGCTTCATTCAATGCCAACCGATCCCCCGGCACAGATGATGTCTGACACTGAATCTCAAGTTGCTCCACTATCTGCTCAGCCTCTCTGACATTCTGAAACACATCTCCAAAAATGTTTCGATTCCACCACTTGAGAGCACTCTTTAAACGTTGTTGCTTAAACCAAAACCTGTCAATACCTTGAGCCTGCAATGGAGAATTCCAGCTAGCCTGCACAAAATCAAGAAAATTATGATGATTAGTCCAAGCATTTAAAAAACGAAACGAGGAAGGCCCTCTATCAACTGAAAGAGAAAGAGACATAAAAAGAGGACAGTGATCAGATCCTTCTCTAGCCAGATGTTTAATTCTGGTGACAGCAAATGTATCCGGCCATACATGGTTGATGCAAACACGATCCAACCGTTGAAACAAAGTTCCATTAGTCCAAGTGAACTCATTGCCTTCATATCCTGCATCAATTAAACCAAAATCCAACAGACAATTGCCGAATTCCTCCATCGAAAGAGCATTCGGCGTCGCACCATTCCACCTTTCAGACGCTGGCAAGATGGCATTAAAATCACCACCAACCATCCACGGACCCTCAACAACCCTAGATATCAAAGCCATTTCGTCCCAAAGTTCTCTCCTCTCAGTCAACAAGTTTTTAGCATAAACAAAAGTAGCAAACATAGGCTCCTTGAGCCAGTGAACAGAAATACACACCGTAAGAGCCTGGGCATGGTCCCTCAGAATGTCAACCTGTAAGTCTTCATCCCAAAAAAACCACACTTTATTTGAACAATTTTGAGCAAACCTGGAAGCAAACCCCAAAGTCCTCGAATAAAAAGAAATTTGATCCGCAGAAACCATAGGTTCTGAGATCGCAACAAACTTTAACCTGTGCATTTTAATCAGCTTCTTCAACCTACGCAAACCCACAGTTCACGCCACTCCCCTAATATTCCATATAAGTCCACTAATCATCAGAAAAAAGAGGAGAGTCGCCTGTGTTACCTTTTTCCACAATGGACTTACTTCGCGTGATGCGCGGAGAACCCAACTACTGTTGCCTTTTTTTGTTGACTTTTTGCTCTTCTCAGCAACCTGCAACTTATCCGTCGAACTGCTCCTAGAAATCACCCGAGGGTGCACCTCTATTGTGTCCCCCAAACCAATAGATTGCCCTTGCAAAGGGAAGCAACTGGCACCTGAATTAGAGCTCGACAAAATCGGATCCATGTTAGTAACACACAATGCCAGGTCGCCAACCCTAACTGGCAACACTTCGTCTCCCCCATGTAGCTCCCTCTCTATCCTAGCTCCAGTACTATCTTCCACCCCATCAACTCCAAACATCGTGTCCCTAACTGTGTCATCTCCCTCATTCCCCTTACCCACCAATTTTTCATCCTCACCATCATGGACCTGCTCCTCAACCTGAATGACAAGCTCACGACCCTTACCTTCACAACCCCCCCCCTTCCTCTTCTTCACCCTCACTATCATCCTCACTAACACCACCCTCCTCGCTACTACTCTCATCACCATCCTCCTCCCTCACCTCACTTCTAACACTATTACTCTGTCCTTCGAAAACCCCCTCTAATCTACCCCCTAACCCATGGGACTGTTGAGAAGAATCCCCAACATAGTACACATGCGAATGATCATCACTAGAGGCACTCTTGGTAGAATCTGAGCTCAAATCGAAACAATCTTCATTACTCAGTTTCTCACCAAAAGTAACTCTCCTCACCTCTCCCTTTTTCTCTCCTCTTTCATTTTTTCCTTCAACACTCATTTTTTCCTCTCCCTCTCGAGATGCACACAATATCTCACCCACTCTATTTTGCACCTTACACACTGTCTCTCTATCTTCCTTTTTTGACACTCTTCTTCTTTTTCAAACTCCTCTCTTTCTTTTCCTCGCTCCTCTCTCAATTTTTTTCCACTCTCAATATTTTCCACAAACTCATCTCTCTCTTTTTCTTGCTTTCTCTCAAACTCTTCTATTTTTTTCTCATGATTTTTATCAACCTCACACAAAGAGCTCTCTCTGTTCTCAAAGTTCAATCTATGAAAAGAGTTTGTAATTGGAACTGTGTTACCTGTATCATTTTGAGGAGTCTTAGCTGCATATTGCTTGTTGTCCATTTTATTTCTCTTGCCATGAACATCAGTGAACCCATCCCTGTCAATTGCCTTACCCTTGCTCTGGCCCGATGGAGGAGGGGGTAGAGGTGGCTTTGGATCATTACCCCCAGACCCCGGTCCCCCACTAGGTGGTCTTCTATTAAACATTTCCCTTCTCCTTTTCTCGAAAGCCGCTCTACGTTCTTTTTTCGACGTGGTAACCAAACAAAATTCCTCCTCATGCCCCAGATGCTTACACCGAGTGCAATAAGAAGGCATCGCCTCAAACATAACCTCCTGCCAATATCCCCCAACACTCACACCATCCTCATTCTCATAACTTACAAAAATCTCAGATGGAGGAGTTTTCAAACAATCAAACTCAATCTGTATCCTAGCTTGAGATGGACGTGTCCCCCTAGAAGTCGACTCATCCATTTGAATAGGAGTTCCAAGAGCTCTAGCAAGCCCCATTAGCACAGATTTTTCAAACAAGTGAGCACGTAAATTCGGAAACGAAACCCAAACAGGAACAATAGAGGACTCTTTTTCAGGAGAAAAGTCCAAACTCCACTTAAAATGGTGCATTTTCCGACCATCAAAAAACCGTTCATTCTTATTCCAAATTCGTTTAAAATCATCCTCATTTGTTAACTTAATCAAAATGTGCTTATAATCCAACCATAAAATTTGATACTCACCAACCAATTTCAGCTTAGAAAAATGAAAACGAATCCTTGCAATTAACGGCATACTGGTAAACTTTCCAACAATGGCATACTTAAAAGGTTCAAGTAAAACATCAAGTTCATCCAATTTAATACCAAAAGACAGTTTATTCATATAAGTTTTTGGTCCCCGCGAAACAGGAATCAATGGAGGTGTAGCAGAATTTATAACAGCAGCGAAACTCTTACCCCACGCTCTTGGAGACGATGGCTTGATAACTGGAGGCAAATACGCAATTGGCAGAGGAGGGATAGGCGCTGAAACAGCAAGGCTTGACGACGGAAGCGGCGGAAAGGATGGCTGCGCAACAGGGGTAGTCTGCCGCGCCTGAAAGGGCACAGCAGGAGGCCCCTGCCGCGCGCCAAGTGGCGCTGCGAGGCCCTGCTGCGCCTCGCGAGGTGCAGCACAGAGCCCTGCAGTGCCTCGCATGGCGCAGCAGTCAGCGACTGCTGCGCCGAGGAGTTCTGCGCCGAGGCCATGTGAGGCGCTGCAGCGTGAGGCTGCAGCGCCATGAAGGGCAACAGCACAGCACCAGAATGGTGCTGTGCCGTCGACGGGCTTCCCTGACCAGTGCCTGACGACGGGAAGCCATCAGGCAGTTGGTCAGGCGCCGGTGGCGCCTCCATGGGTGGGTAGATTTAGGGTTTTATTTTTTGGATGCGTGAGGGAGGTGTAGAGAGAGAAAAACGTGTTTTTTTTTTGGTTTATTTATTTATTTTTAGGTTTATTTAGTTTTTTTTTATTTATTTAGGTTTTTAGGTTTATTTAGGTTTATTTATTTTATTTAGTTTTAGGTTTTTTATTATTTATTTATTTATTTATTTATAGGTTTATTTATTTATGGTTTAGGTTTAGGTTTTTTATTTTATGGTTTTTAGTTATTTATTTATTTTTTTTATGTTTTATTTTTTTATTTAGTTTATTTATTTTTTTATTTTATTTTTATTTTATATTTTATATTTTTTTTAGGTTTTTAGGTTTTTAATTTTAGGTTTTATGTTTAGGTTTTATTTTATTTTTTAGGTTTTTTATTAAGTTTATTTAGGTTTTTATTTATTTTATTTTTATTTAGTTTTTAGGTTTAGGTTTATTTTCTATTATTTATTTTATTTATTTTTTTTATTTTTGGTTTATTTTAGGTTTTTTTTATGCTTTTATTTTATTTAGTTTAGGTTTAGGTTTCATTTAGGTTTAGGTTTTTTAGGTTTAGGTTTTAGGTTTATTTTATTTTATTTTATTTAGTTTAATTTATTTATTTATAGGTTTTTTTTTAGTTTTTTTAGTTTTTTAGGTTTTTTATTTTATGTTTATTTTTATTTATTTTATTTAGTTTTTTTAGTTTTTTATTTTTTTAGTTTATTTATTTTATTTTATTTAGGTTTTTTTAGGTTTATGGTTTTTTATTTTTATTTATTTAGGTTTAGTTTTTATTTTTAGGTTTATGGTTTATTTATTTATTTAGGTTTATTTTTTATTTTATTTTTTATTTAGTTTAGGTTTTTTTAGGTTTTTTATTCTATTTATTTTAGGTTTATTTATTTTATTTAGGTTTTTTATGGTTTTAGGTTTATTTATTTATTTATTTTATTTTTTTATTTATTTAGTTTTATTTTAGTTTTATTTTTTATTTTTTTAGTTTATTTATTTATTTATTTTAGTTTTAGGTTTATTTATTTTATTTATTTAGGTTTAGGTTTTATTTTATGATTTATTTTAGGTTTTTAGGTTTAGGTTTTTTAGTTTATTTAGTTTATTTATTTTATTTAGGTTTATTTATTTATTTTTATTTTTTATTTTATATAGTTTTTTAGGTTTTTATTTATTTTTATTTATTTTTATATTTTTTATTTATTTATTTTAGTTTAGTTATTTATTTTAGGTTTTTTTATTTTTTATTTTATTTTTTTATTTATTTATTTTATTTTTAGGTTTTAGTTTTATTTATGTTTTATTTATTTAGGTTTCATTTTTATTTAGTTTTTTTTATTATTTATTTTTATTTAGGTTTATTTTATTTTTTATTTATTTATTTATTTATTTATTTTAGTTTATATTTTTATTTTTTTTATTTTAGTTTTATTTTATTTTTTTAGTTTATTTATTTTAGTTTATTTTAGGTTTTTTTATATTTATTTTATTTTATTCTAGGTTTTTTTATTTTAGGATTTTATTTTAGGTTTTTATTTATTTAGTATAGGTTTATTTAAGTTTATTTTTTTTAGGTTTATTTTTATTTTTTATTTAGTTTTTGGGTTTTTTATTTTTTAGGTTTAGTTTTTTTATTTATTTTTTATTTATTATTTATTTTATTTAGTTTTTTTTATTTATTTGGGTTTTTTATTTTAGTTTATTTATTTTAGGTTTAGGTTTTATTTATTTATTTATTTAGTTTTAGGTTTTATATTTATTTTTTATTTATTTTTTTTTATTAGTTTTTATAGATTTTAATGGTTTATTTTATTTTTTAGTTTTATTTTAGTTTTTAGGCTTAGTTTTTAGGTATTTATTTTATTTAGGTTTATTTTTTTAGGTTTAGGTTTTTTTTTGTTTTTTTTGTTTTTATTTATTTATTTAGGTTTTTATTTAGTTTTTATTTTTATTTTTTTAGGTTTTTTTTATTTAGTTTTTATTAGGTTTTTAGTTTTTTATTTTTTTTTATTTAGGTTTTTTTTTAGGTTTAGTTTTTTTTAGGTTTTATTTATTTATTTATTTTATTTTAGTTTTATGTTTATTTATTTATTTATTTTAGGTTTTAGTTTTATGGTTTATTTATTTATTTATTTTATTTTATTTAGTTTATTTTTTATTTTTTT